>NW_027202638.1:3470000-3517381 GCF_024711535.1 Dipodomys merriami
CCATCTAGGCTTCCAATCTCACAGCTGGGCCTTCGGCCCATTGTGCTTTATTAGCCAATCATTTTTGGATCCGGAAATGAAGATATCCTGAAAGTTCTTTAGCACAAGACAGACTGCCTTTACACTACTGTTTTGTATGAATAACAATCAGTCAATGGCTACATAAAAAATAATTTCTAGACTCTCTGAAACATGGAATTCTTTGGTCCTTCATAGGTACAGGGGGAAAGACAATGAAACACTTTGTCCCATTATCACAAAGCTTTTGCAGACTTGCTTCTTAGGAGACTCCCTCAGAGTTAGGAGATAGCAGAGGAAGAAGAAAAACAGACTTCATTCATAAGGCATTGTCTTCAAAGCTCTTATGTATTATATTACTTCTCACTCTAAAAGTTACATTGTTATTTTCATTTCACAGATGAAAAACTGAACTTCTGAAAGATAAAGTCACTTGGCCAAGTCACAGAGTGCTTGCATTCGAATCCAAGTGATCAGATTCCTAATCCAAGGAGGTCTGGAGGCTTAAGGGTGAGATGTCTTCACCCACTTCAGCCTAAAGATGCACAGGGAAGTTCTCAATGTCAGAAAAAAAAAATGCTCTAAGGAACTTATATAGTATTTTAATGACATAAAACCTTAGAAATATACAGCTAATTTTTATATGTTTTATTGTAAAAATACTATGCAGAGGGTTACAGTTACATGAGTCAGATAATGAGTACTTTTCTAATCAAGCATTGTTACCTCCTCCTGTGTTTTTCCCCTACCATCCCTTTCTTCCCCACCTCCCCAACTTCTCTTCCTCCCCCTCCACGGAAGTTTTAAAGTTCATTTTCAACATGTTATCTTGTATATCTCGTTGTTACAATGAGTCAACCTGTATCCTTATTTCAGCATTTTGTTATTTCTTTTCCCCTCCCCAAATTAGAAAAATATATATACAAGATGCAGGGCACAGGAATCAAATACAGTGAAAACAGGGGTTATACCGTGGGGGAAGAACATACCAAAGAAACAACAACAAAAAAATCACATAGTACATAATAAATACGTTAAAAACAATAGCAAGAAAGAAAAAACCACCTGTGTCCCTATCTTGGGGTTCATTTCATACAGCTAATTTTTAATGGAAAAGAAATATTCAATTTTTCAGTAAGACTTTGTTTACAAAAAAGTTTAAAAGTTTGATGATAAAATCTGACAACCAAAGAGGTCAGTAAACTGAACTTCAACATGTTATAGATATGAAAACAGATCTTGACACTAAATGACATGGTTGGGAGTTATTCAGGAAATTAGCAACCAGTCTGGCAGACAGGATCTTCTGTATGCATATTTCCTCAGCATACTCTTCTCTCCCCAAACAGCATATGGTCTCCTGATTCCAAGCCCAAATACAAAGATTATGCAGGCCATGGCATTCTCTGGCATTCTCCAACAGTCTCCAACATTCCAGATACAATATTTACAACACCCATGGAAGTCTGAGAAATACACTCAAATATTTGCATTAATCAAGTGAGCCGCTGCCCTGGGGTACAGTGTGTCTAAGACAATTAAGGATCTTGTATCACAGGATGATTTTGTATATGTCAAAGTAGAATCTGAAAAAATATTAAGTATTCTGAAGCTTTTACTTATAAAAGATATATGAATACTAGCTACACAGGAGGCTGAGGTCTGAGGACTATGGTTTTAAAACGAACCTGGGCAGGAAAGTCTGTGAAACTGTTATCTCCAATTAACTACCAGAAAACTAGAAGTGGTGCTGTGGCTCAAGTAGAAGAGCTCTAACCTTGAGCAAAAAAGCTCAGAGACAGCATCCAGCCCTGAGTTCAAGTCCCACAACCAACCAAAACAAATAAAAAGAAAGAAAAAAAAGGTAAATGAAAAGTTAATGTATGTTTGCTCAACCTATGAACATTAAATTTTAGTGACAAATAGAATGTCCTATTCTCACAGTAAAACTTTTTTTCAAAAATGCACAGAAAATCTTGGCTCAAGGTCTTAAAAGAGGATAATTTATACAACAATCATGTTAGAAATGAAATTTCAAAAGAAGTTTATAAAATTTATGTTCTAATCTTAAAATGCTCAAGATTTTACAATGGTCAGATCAATAAAAAGTAGTCTTTATTTTTTTTAACTTAAAAGTAAGCTGAATATGTAATCCAGAACCAAGAAGAAAAAAATGATTGAGCCTTATAGAGATAAAAAATATCACATAAATGTAGTGATTGTGAAAAATAACCCAGCAGTTTTGGACATCACCTTTTTGAAGAGACAGCTCTGAAATCACTGAAAGTGAAGACAAAAATTTTAAAAGAATTTGTTTCTGAACGTTAGCTATGGAAAGAGATCATCTTAGGCTAGACTCTCTTGACTTCCTACCCAAGTTTAAATCCTCTGCTGTGAATTACATAAAATCTATGTTATCTCACATCTAATAATCCTAGCTAGTTGGAAGGCCAAATCATGGACGATTGTGGTTCAAGGCCAGCCCAGGCAGAAAAATCCATCTCCAATGTCAAGCTCCAATTATCCAGCAAAGAAAAAAAAAACAGGCTAGAAGCATAGATCAGTGGGTAAAGTGCCAAGTAAATACTAGATCCTTGAGTTCAGGCTCTGGTAACAGTGATTGTGTCACCCATAATTCTTTTTTCTTTTTTTTGCGGGGGGGTCCGGTCGTGGGGCCTGAACTCTGGGCCTGGGCACTGTCCCTCAGCTCTTCAGCTCAAGGGTAGCGCTCTACCACTTGAGCCACAGCGCCTTTTCTCTTTTTGCTTATATGGTGCTGAGGAATCGAACCCAGGGCCTCATGCATACAAGGCAAGCACTCTACCACTGAGCCACCTTCCCAGCCCAATGTGTCAACCATAATTCTATAGAGAAAAATCAGTGGAGAAGAAAAACAAATGACAGGCCATAGTGTCTGCTTCCTACCTGAATGTCAGCTCCACATGTGTCTCTGTGACAAAGGATAGTCATAACTATGCCTAGCATGTATTTGGGACTAACAGCTAATTCTAAATGATTAGTTTTCAATACAGTTGGAAGTAGTTACAGCAGTGAACAAACTCATGGAATTTCTCTGAGCTCTGGGAATATCGAAACCATGTTGAGTTGCTTTCAGTTTAGTAACCATTATGATTGACTGAACTTAACTCATGTCCACTGCTGTGCAAGTAGTAGAAAATCAAACCCAATGTAAATATAGAAGCAATTTTAAAAATTCAAATATCTAAAGAAATGTATACTTAAATTCAATGAGCAGTTTTTGAGTTTCTGTGCTGGCCCAAATATTTGCTATGTTAGGGTTAGTGCACAGTTTCTTTATATGTATTTTCAACCAACTTGGGAAAGTTAGGCAGAAGAAAGTTAAAAATATGTCCAAGAGCACCTGTTTTATAAACAGTAGAGATGGAATCCCAAATTAGTTGGTGTAACTCTTAAGCCTAGCTTCTTCCTAGGAAACTACAAATGTTTTATATGAAAAAGGAAAATGAAAAAGATGATAATTTAAGACAATTTCATATATAGTTTTCAAGAGGACATTTAAAAATTTGTTTTACAGGGGCTGGGAAGGTGGCTCAGTGGTAGAGCACTTGCCTTGCATGCCTGAGGCCCTGGGTTCGATTCCTCAGCACCACATAAGCAAAAAGAAAAAAGCCGGAAGTGGCGCTGTGGCTCAAGTGGTAGAGTGCTAGCCTTGAGCTGAAGAGCTGAGGGACAGTGCCCCGGCCCAGAGTTCAGGCCCCACAACCGGACCAAAAAAAAAAAAATAAAAATGAATAAAAAAAATAAAAATTTGTTTTACATTACTGATAAATCTCATAATATTAAAAGATAAAACAATTTATGTTTAGGCTAATTACAATTTAACATTATTTAAGAATAATTGTAAATGAAGTCGAGTGGCTAAGTCAAGATTGAATCTACACCAAAGTATTTGAAATGGTCCTCAAAATGTTAAATCTAGAAATTCAATATTAAACTGCTTGAAAACTTGGCCCGATTAGGAGAATCATCTAGAGAATTATATACATTATATAAACAAAGTATTTACATGGGAAATGTTTCAAAAGACTTTATATACTGGATAAACCATTCCTTAGGTTACCTTCTTCCAAGAAAATTGACTTAAGTATGGAGATGTTATTGCAGGTTCTAATTCTAAATTGCCTGGAGAAATAACTGCCAAAGGAGTTAAAGCTGGTCGATACACTAATTCACTTTTTCTAAAGCTACCAAAGCTTTACTTTGAAAGGATAGTATTTAAAAAATAGATTGTAGATGAATTTCAAAAGTTAGAAAATGGCCTCACAGTGTCACTGTAGATTGGTCTAGATTAGTGTTTCCTAACATTTTAAAATCAATATACCTATTACTTTCTTAAACTATAGAAAGTAAATCAACTGGGAAAAACCTTGACTACCAGGAGTGTATAAAATATAGATTAGGAGAATTCATTCTATATAGTGAATAAACTTTTATAAGCTATAAGCAACCCCATTCAAGAATTTTCCTCTACTTATCAAAAATAATCTTAATTAATTTAAATTAAATTTATTTGCAGCTCATTTTAATTTACTTACAGCTCATTTCTTTTTAACTACAAGATTTTAAAACTAAGGTATGCCTTGATTCTAAAAGAATAATATATTTTTTCATCATCATCATAATCTATATGATATCACTTAATCTTTAAAATTTTGATGAATTCTTTCTGTCTAAATAATGTACTGTGTTTTGAATAATATTCAATTATCATGAAGGAAAAAGTTATTTTATGTTCCTTGACAAAGCTAATTTACCTAATAACCTTTTTAGCAATAATAATGTATAAAATCTTCTCAGTAACTTGTCATTTGTCTTTAATTTGTTTACCATTAACTGGTCACCAACACCTAGAACAAAAAGTTCCAGATAAGGAGTGGATCTTCAAAAATGTCTGTTGAAAGGAATTCTATCATGTGAAATCATTCATGTAATTAACTCACCCTCCAAACTAGGATATTTCTTAAATGAAAAAAAATACTACAAATTATTATATCCAAACAGAGGATAAAATCCAGGGCAATCTTGGGTAAACTAGAACTTAGGAATAACTCATTTTCATTTCAGATGAATTTCTAACTGAATTACATTACAAAAAACAAAATCATATAGGGGATAAATTTTATTAAAAGTCCATAACACAAATATATGTAATTTTCAAATATGAAACATAGATGGTGAAACCTACAGAATAAGTAGGTTTAATATATCACTATTGGGCTGGGAATGTGGCTCAGTGGTAGAGCGCTTGCCTTGCAAGCATGAGGCCCTGGGTTCGATTCCTCAGCACCACATAAACAGAAAAAGCCAGAAGTGGCACTGTGGCTCAAGTGGTAGAGCGCTAGACTTGAGCTGAAGAGCTGAGGGACAGCGCCCAGACCCAGAGTTCAGGCTCCATGACCGGCAAAAAAATAAATAAAAAAAATAAAAAATACATTACTATTGAATATACATAAAAACTCAAAAACAAATACATAATTATAAATTTAAGTTTAGATAAATAGATTTAAATATAAATATAGAGAAGTAAACTGACATATTATTTGGAATAAATATAATAATGTACAAGTTCTAATAACCTTGAGTTCATATATATTGTATAAACATACTTTATTTTTCCATGTATTTTGAAACTAGTATTTTAATTTGACACTCATAGAAAGAATAATCCATTTCTCATAAAAAATTAATAAATGGGATACTCAGGTCATATTTTTTTTCCTTTTTAAAAGAAACAATCTTATAATTTAACATTAATTAACAACACAAAATGCTGATGTAATATTTGACACAAGTATTGTAAAACCTAAATTTTATGGTATTATAGATTTATAATGGCTTTAATGCATAGATGTTAAATATATAATCACCTTTCCTATTGTGAAAATATAAAAACACAAATCAATGAAAACTAAGTTTACTTAAGATTCTAAAGGCATAGGTATACAAAATGATATTTATCACAAAGGGAAGACTAGCAATATGATATCCTGTTCTAACATAAAAATGGTAAAACAAAAACTTTCCTAATGAAATAACCTAATTCAACTAAATATTCACAAATCTAGACAAGATTTACATTTCAACAAAAACCAGAGAAGCAGTGACTTTTAAATAAATTCCATGGTAGGGTTTAGGGGAAGCATTGCTCCTTATTCTATAAAACAGCTTAAGAAAATTCACATTCCCACAATCACTCCAGAGATTTTTTTGTAATCAAGTCCCTAAGTAATTGATAGCATCATTGTTTACCCAATTTCTTACTAGCATACAATACAATTCCCAAATTATGTGTAAAAGCATGAGAGTAACCTACTATCCCCTCCAGGACTGAGTCATGCCTGAGTTCCAACTGTGTGTGTGTGTGTGTGTGTGTGTGTGTGTGTGTGTGTGTGTGTGTGTGTGTGTGTGTGTGTGTGTGTGTGTGTGTGTGTGTGTGTGTGTGTGTGTGTGTGTGTGTGTGTGTGTGTGTGTGTGTGTGTACGTGTGGCTAACTGGAGATAAGAGTCTCTTAAGAGTGCCCCAAGCTGGTTGGCTTTAAACTGAGATTCTCAGATCTCAGCCTCAGGGTAACTAGGATTTTAGGTCTGGGTCACTGAATCATGCCTGAGTTTCAATCATATATACAAGGTTAGTCAAGTCACTGTGTGTGTGTGTATGTGTGTGTGTGTGTGTGTGTGTGTGTGTGTGTGTGTGTGTGTGTGTGTGGTTAACTGTGTGTGTGTGTGTGTGTGTGGTTAACTGTGTGTGTGTGTGTGTGTGTGTGTGTGTGTGTGTGTGTGTGTGTGTGGTTAACTTAGACTACCCTAAACTGATTGGCTTTTAGGTCTGTCACTAATACAGGCCCTAGTCAAAGGACCTGCCCCTCCTGGGGCAGTTTCTTAGGCATTCCTTCAAAGGAATCCCTAGCTTATATAGTGACTGATGAGCTCCCCAAAAGTAAGATACAAGAGGATGAGGAGTTTTCAAAAGTGGAAAATTTCTAAGATAATATAACACACACCAATTTAAAAATTTTGAAGACTCCAAAATTCCAAAGGCAAGTGATTGAATCAGTCCAGCCCAATGTAACTAAATGCGGGTTCAATGCATTTCAGGTCTCTTTCTGTTGTTTTTTTTTTTTTCCTTTCATCTTTTCCCAACTTCCTTTCTTCCTTCCTCCTTGTTTAGAGGGACCCAATTGAGTTAAATACTAAGAACATCTGAAGAAAATTTAGGTTCCTGACATTTTTTTTCCAAGCAAAGAGGTAGCCAACAAAGAAAAGATAAAAGCAACTCAAGTATATATCAGTCTGCACAGTGTGGCAAAAGAGATGAATGAAACAAATAACAAAATTCTACCAAGAAAATCTGCATTACCAGTATTAGTTTTTGTATTCTAAATAATAAAATATACTTTGGATTTAAGCAAAAACACTTCCAAGTTTTAATAATCTTTGCAACAAACCACGGACAAGAGTTCCCAGGATATCAGACATGGTTACATTCAAATATAAACACTTAAAATTCACTCATGAGCTAAATATGAAGTAGCTGCTCTTTGGACTTATCAGGGCAGCTAAAAACAAAGATAATTAAGAGTTAATTACAAGCCTGACACTGGTGGCTCATGCCTGTAATCCTAGCTACTTAGGAGGCTGAGATCTGAGAATCACAGTTGGAAACCAGGAAAGTCATGAGACCCTTATACCCAATGAACCACCAGAAAAAAACAGAAGTGGCGCTGTGGCTCAAGTGGTAGAGTGCTAGCCTTGAGCTGAAGAGCTGAGGGACAGCACCCAGGCCCAACCAAAAGAAAAAAAAAGGTAACTACATATAACTTCTGTTTCATCCATATGTTCAAATGAACTGAACAATCAACAACAGCTAATAAGAAAATCTAGAAAGGAAGAAGGGAAGGAAAGGGAAGGCGAGGGGAAGGGAGGGAAGGGGAGGAGAGGAAGAAGGGACAGTGATGCAAAAGGGAGGGGAGGGGAGGGGAGGGAAGGAGGAAAGTAGGGAAAGAGGGAGAGAAGGGAGGAGGAAAGAAAGGGAGGGGAAGGGGAGGGAAGGGCAGGGGGAAAGAAGGGGAGGGAGAGAAGCAAGAGGACCATCAGCAAAGCAATGATCTTTATCATTATTAAATAGAATTCATAGTACAAATTCTACCAGAATGGTAACTCTATCAAGATTAAAACTATACAATAAGTAATTTTTCAGTGTTAAACTACTCATTTTATTCTACTTTCCCTCTGAATTTGTGAGGTAATAAAAAATCTGTCATAAAAATGGATTTAGTTTAAACACAACTCAAAATGTGTTCCTGAGGTTAAGTTTAACTTCAAACCTAATGTCCTCCCTACTTCAAAACATCTTACTCTTCTAAACTGCTATGTGAAAATAAACTTTTCTATCTTGAAAATTTCACAGTTTTTGTTAGCACCAAACCAACAATGTGATTATTTTCCCAATCTAAAGTCCAAGATTGATTCCATCCACTAAGACTAGAGACCTGGAAGAAGGGTGTGTGTGTAATGTTTCTGGTATATGTGTATGTCTCTAAGTCTAAATCTATTTACCAATAAACAGTTCTTACTAAGGCCATTGCTTAATTGAGCTTCTTAGGTGAAAGGAAAAATATGTTTTCCCTAATTAGAACAGCTTATTCATTTCCTATTATTTTTCATCAGTAGTTTTACTACAAACTACTTCTGAAAGTAGTTTTTATTAATCTCTTACCTGTTCAAAAATAATTAAAATATCTCTTAAAATACATGCTTATTTAGTCATAGAAAACCATTGTAGTAAAGAATCAGAGATCATTCAATCTAATACAAATAAGAAGAATAGTCAGAAGGGGAAAATGACATGCTTGATGTCAGGTAGTTATTTAGCTAGTGGCAAGGCTAGGATTAGAACTATGTTATTTCCACCTCCTGCTTCCCACCCCCAATATTGAGGATTGAACCCAGAGCCTGGCACAGACTAGACAGCACATACTATGGTATATGGAGCCTTAGAAGTGAAGTCCTGAACTTCTGATTGGAGCTCTTTCCCCATCATCTGCCCCTTGTCCTTCTTAAAAATCAAGTGAAATAATCATTAAAATGTCTTAGTACATAGTTGATTTTGTTCATTATTTTCCCTAATCCATTTCAGGAAGAACATGGATTCCTTACTTATTTTAGCACAATTTCCATTTCCTAATTCCGACAAGGAATGCTGGTCAAAATTACAGAAGCAATAAATGAAAAAAGTATTTTTCAAAACAAGCCTTCCAAGCTGGGTACCAGTGGCTTACACTTGTAATTCCTAGCTGAAATCCCGATTTGAAACCAGCCTGGGCAGGAAAGTCCATGAGATTCTGATATCTCCAATTAACCACCAAAAAGGCTGGAAGTGAAGCTGTGATTCAAGTGGTAGAGTGCTAACCATGAGCAAAAAAAGCTCAGGGACAGTGTCCAAGCACTGAGTTTAAGCGCCAGGACCGGCAACAAAACAAACAAAAAACACTTTTTAAAGAACTTTGCTCTAAAAGCAGCATGTGAGTTTTCATATGTGTGATAGTTTAGGGAAGTTAATCACAAGTAAAACTACTAAAGAAAAAGCAAATCAGGATTTGTTTATGGAAAAAAATAGTCGCATATGGACTTTGAAAAACTTAAGTGACAACCACTGATCATGGAACATCATGGGACCACAGAATACAGGTTTTTCAGTGTTCTGTGTATTTGAAAATAAGAATACCTGACAAATTCTCCAGATACTAACTTCCTTTAAATAGGAACAAGTAATGTACTCATTGCCTTACTCATGTAACTGTAACCCCTCTGTACAGAATCTTTACAATAAAATTAAATTAAAAAAAAATAAGAACAAGGACCCCACAATAATCTAAGAACAATAAGCTAAGTTCTTGAATACCCAGTGTGGTTTCTCATGCTTTCAGGTCTTACTTATAATATTAACGTTACCTCAGACACTCTTCCAAACATCTTTGCAATTGTAATACTACTTTGAAGGTAAGAAACTAAGAAAAAAATCCAAATATTAGTAGAATCATGAATGCACAAATAATATTCAATAAAGATTATGCAGATATTTCTTAGAATAATGAATTTATTCATTTAATAAATATTTATTCCTACTTTTATGTACTGTTCAGGAGGTTAGTGAACAGACTAAATAATTTCCCGATAATTGAGATAAATACAGTCCAAATTAATTATTAAAGTAATTTTCATAATACATTTTTATTTTTAAATCCAATTTTTATAAGATAGGATACATGTATAAATATGTTGCATAGTTAATAGACTATCAACAGTGGTTTGGGGATGTTCAGTAAAGCTAGTAGGGCAGAGTAAGATAATTTTATTATTCTTTTTCTGCTCCTATAGTGATATTGTATGATAGTTTACATAGATGAATGACCTTGTATAATAAGTTACTAAGAATAACATACTTCTTCCCTCCCTATCAGAAGAAAATTACTTCTACTAAAGGTCAATTTAAAGAAGTTAAGAAAATAGAATTTGAGATTCAAAGATATTTGAAAAATCAATTTCCTTCTCAATATTTTAAATAATCACATAGACATCATATAGTCAAAGAAAAAGAATCTTTAAAATATGCAAACATTGAATTTTGAGGGAAGAGAATATTTATGTCCTTCCCTATAATTATATACACATCTATCACTTAACATTAATACATACAATTTTCAAATATGTGAAAAATCATTTGGACAGTGTTAGGATATAAATACGCCATATTAGTATGATTTTTGGGTATTTTCACTGTTTTGACATGTGCCCTAATGGAACAAAGCAAGGGTGGATGAAATGGTTGTTGTGTTGACGGGTTAAGGCAATAACACTGATTTATGAAAAGTGTTCTGAAGTCCTTGTAATCTTACACTTACTGAAAAATAAGTTCATTTCACATGATGAACTGCCCATCAAATGGTAAAAAAAAAAAACCACAAAATGCTAACTTCATTACATCTCACCTGGAGAATACAGCATAACCAACTGAAAAATAAAACAATATTTTTGCTTCATACCAAATTACAGTGGTTGTCTTGAGGAAAAGCACTTGTGCAATTCTTTGGGTTTTGAATTGACTGCTTTTTCAATACAACACCACTTTTATTTCCTAAAAGAAGACTAACAGATGAAGAAAAATTATTCAGACTTGGATCACAGGTATTTTCCCCAAAATGAAATTAAGTAAAATTTTCCCTTCAAGAAAAACAATATAATTTATTTTCAATAATAGAATTTAAGCTATCAACTTAACAAATTTTATATTTTAAGGTATCATTTTAGACATTAAACTTAGGAACTCCAATTTAGAAATGCAACATTTTCCAAATGACCAAAACAAGATATTCCAAAATCATAGCAAAACAATGTCAATTCAAAATGCAAGTACTTATATACTTGCAAGTTGTAATGTAATGTAATTAAATATGAACATTATGTTTCAGGTGCCACATTGAATGACCTATATAATACTTGAAAATTTTGATAGTAAGAGAATATCATAATTATCTAGAAAAGCTCTATTTTCTAAATCTGTGACATCTAGATATACATTAATCAAATAGATAACAGAATGAATGCATATACATAATAATTCAACCACTTTCTGTTGAGTCTAACATTATAGACATTTGACAAAACACAGAACAATTTCATTATTGAAGTTATTGTGGAAATGTTATTTTAACAAGAAATACATTTACTGTTATTTTGAATGACAACAAATACTTAAATTGTTAATATTCTACATATAAACAAAGCCATAAAAACAAAAGCTTCTTGGAGTTCTCATCGATTCTAAGAGTATCAAAAGTTGAAGTGTTAATTTGAACTAATAAGTCATGGTAGATACTCATTTATGCACTGAGTGTAAACAATTTCAAAATTATTTCTGGAAAAAAATACAATTTACAGTGAATAAAAAGTATAGTTCTAAGTTAGAATAGAGTTTGAAAACTAGCTCTAACGTCAACTGGGATTTGTTATTTAAGAAGAATAATTTATGCTTTTCCTGAACCTTAGTTTTGTCATATTTAAAATAATATTTATAACTGTCCAGAGAAAGTATTTTTAAATATGTTTTCAATGTATTCAAAGAGTACTTGGATAAACTGTAACCCATATTTATTCACTGCTGATAGAAATGCATCATGGTACAGCTGCTTTGGAAAACAATACTCATCAGTTTCCTCAAAAGGTTAAACATAGAGACATTATATGACCCATTAAAAATCTGTCCTTAGGGTAATTACACCCAAGGGGAATGAAAATATATATGCATTAAATTTCTTCCAGACTACATGTTTAAGATGGGAAATAACTTAGTATAGTCAAATCAATTTTGTATTTAGTTTTGGGTACCACTCCCAATTTTTATATTATTATATAACTATTTCAAAATCTGAACAATTCTAAAAGAAACACTTCTAATTTGCAGAAGGGATCAACCTATATTGATGCATGCCACAACATGAATAAAACTTTGAAAAAAATGCTGTAAGTTTTCCCTTCCCCTCCACAAATTATAACAACATCAAATACAATGAAAGCAGGGGTTATACCGTGGGGGAGGGACATACAAAGCAACAAAGAAAATAATCTTATAAATGTGTTAGAGACAATCGCATGAAAGAAAAAAAAAACATTTGAATACATATCTTAGGGTTCATTTCCCTAATACCACCTTATCTGACCTTTTCTGCTTGACTCAGACATATACTAGTTATTACAAAAGGGAAAAAACAAATCGTTTAAATAGGGATACAGGTGGACCCATTGCAACAATGAGACGTACAAGTCGTTATGTGGAAAATGAACTTTACAACTTTGGTAGAGGGGGGGAGGAAGGTTGGGTAGAGGGGTGGGGGGAGGATGGGATGGGAAGGGGAAACAAAGGAGGAGGCTACAAAGCTTGATAAGAAATGTACTCATTATCTTGCCCATGTAATTGTAACCCCTCTGTACAGTATTTTCACAGTTAAAAAAATTGCTGTAAGTGAAAGAAGTCAGTCACAAAAGATCATGTATTGCATAATTCCAATAACATGAAGTGTCCAATACAGGAAAAGCTATAGAGATTTTTTTTAATTTAATTTTATTTTATTTGTGAACATACTGTACAGAGGAGTTACAATTACATGGGCAAGATAATGCGTACATTTCTTAGAGTGCTATAGAGATTTTTAACCATAGATTTTTGTTTAAGTATTGAAATATAATGTAGGGCAAATGGTAGAGTGTATCTAAAATCAATTGCATAGCTGGTTACCCAACTAATATATTAAATATAATTAAAGTTGAATGGTTTGCAAGTTATATTTTAATAAAGCCAATGCAAATTATTAAGTAAAAGAACATAGGCAAAAATTTCTAGCAAAATAATTTGCCCCAAAGTAGAAACTTTACTTTAGGGAAATATTAGGGAAAAAATCTAATATTTCACTTATTTCTTTTTGAGTAAGTTCTTTAGCATTCTATCTCTGTATATTTCCTAGTGTATACTTGCCCCTCTCTGACATATAAACACACAAAATCTATAATTATGGATAATGTAATTTTACATAGTTTTGTATATTAGTTAATATCCATTCCACCAGGACTTTAATGTATCTTCCTCAGTAGAAAATAAAGACTTTATTTATTGCTAAAATACACAAATCATGTTAAAAAAAAAAAACCCACCACCATAAGTACCAATGTCAACTACATAGCAGCATTCTTTCATAAAATTCATTTTCAGAATTCTCAATAATTTGATATATTATGTCTTGTTGTTGTTAAACTACATCATAGCAGACATATCTTTCCATAGATATTTAGAAATACATTTGACAGTAGAATTTCCCAAAAGATTTACCCTTTTATGAACTTTCCACTTTATAATAATGATGTCAAACAGAGCTCTCTAGAATAATAGAAATGTTCTACTCATTTTTTTTCTGGTCCTGGGGGCTTGAACTCAGGGTTTGGGCACTGTCCCTGAGCCTTTTTGTGCTCAATGATAGTGCTCTACCACTGAAGCCACAGCTCTACTTCCAGCTTTTTCTGAGTACTTTATTGGAATAATAGTCTCATGGACTCTCCTGCTTCAGCTGGCTTCAAAACCTGGAATCCTCAGATCTCAGCCTCCTGTGTAGCCAGGATTACAGGTGTGAGCCACAAGCACCTGGCTTTCTACATCTTTTTTGATTTGCATGGTAGACACTAACAAAATAAGTTAAACTTTTTTAATGTAGTTAGTATGACTGAGGAACTAAACTAAAATTTTGGTTACATTGAATTTATTGAATAGTCACATGTAGTTAGTGGCTTCAGTATTAGTACGGATTTACAGTAATCTAGAAAATCTTTCCCTTTAGCCATAGGTAGTCATTTCTAACTATACCTGCAGATAGCTAGGACTACACAATCTTAACCTGAGGAGGGGGTGAACAACATAGCCTGTGATGACTTATTTTCTCGTTTTATCACTGCTCAATTACTGCATCTGTGCTACCCAGTCCTTCAATGTCTTATGTACTTTCATTTTTACTTCTATTTTCTAACATACAGGTGCTCAGATACCTGTTTTTAGGTTGTATTCCCCTAGCTAGTACTCTTGGATCTCTGTTTGATCTCTTGACATGCAGTTGAGCATATTAAACTGTTTCCCTAAAATGGAAAAGTTTTAAAAAAATATGATGACTTAATCCTCAAAATAATACTGTTCCCCATACACTTTCCAATTCAAAATATTGTCAACCCCTAAGTGCCAACTATGTCATTGTTATAAGTAAAAGAGAACAAAACTTCTATTTTTATGGATATTAGAATTTTATAAATAGAAAAGACTGAAAAATCATTTAATAGATTTCAGATAAGAATTTGGGACAAAACACTAAAGGGTCATTGCTCAGCAGAGATGCCAATCTTCCTTTGGCTCTTCCTCATAGTTTTAATAATTAACCATTAATATAACTTTTTATTAACATTCTATTCATGATTCCTAATTTTTGCAGTAAACACAGAAATATATGCCACTATGCTAAAAGTGTAAGGATGCTAGACATCTAGCCAGGATTCAAATTACTCATGACATATCCTGGGACCTAACAGCCAGATATGATTCACTATTTAATTGCAGATTAGGCAATATTAGAAAGCCATAATAATATGAAATAATCCTTAGCAGCAAAGAAGGGTATGCATCGGAGTTGATCACAGTGTCTCAATAGCTATGTGCAGATGATCATATAAAATAATACTTTATGAAATGAACTCCAAGAAAAGGAGGCAAGAGATTTTTCAGTTGCAATTGTTGCTGTTTTGTTTTCTTTTCCCTTTATCTTATTTGTCTTGGGAAAGGTAGAAAGCACCGAAAAAGTGGAAAAAGTTTAAACAAATACAACCATTGTACTCACTAGACACTACATGGAAAATGAACTGTGCAATTTATGGGTGGGGGAAAAAGCAAAAGAAGAGGAGACATGGTTCATAAAGAATTATATTTATTGCCTAACACATATAACTGTAACCCCTCTGTATATCCTCTACAATAACAATAAAAGAAAGAACAAAAATTGAATTCTAAAGAATTCAAATAGAAAGGGAAATTTTTATACTGGCAGAAGCTATAAAGAAATTACAGATATAAAAAAAGGAAATGGAGCCAGGAACCAGTGGCTCATGCCTGTAATCCTAACTATTCAAGTGGCTGAGATCTGAAGATTGCAGTTCAAAGCCAACCCAGGTAGGAAAATCCATGAGACTCTTATCTCCAATTAACTACCAAAAAGCTGGAAGTAGAGCTGTGGCTCAAGTGGTACAGTGCCAGCTTTGAGTAAAAAAAAGCTAAAGGACAGCACCCAAGCACTGGCACAAAAAAAGAGAGGGAGGGACAGAGGGACGGAGGGAGGGAAGGGAGGGAAGGAAGCAAGGAAGCAAGGAAGGAAGCAGAAAAGGCAAAGGAGGGAAAAGGAAGAGGAAAAGGAAAAGGAAGAGGAAAAAGAAAAAAGAAAAGAAAAAGGAAAGGAAGGCGGGAGGAAGGGAAAGGAAAATAAGAAAAGCAAAAAGGGAAATGAACATGAAAAAAAATGGGAGGTTCACAATTAAAAATATGGCATTGAACAGAGGATAACAACCCATTTTTTGGAAATGAGTAGTTTTATTTTTATTTGAATCTATAATCATTATTGTTTTCTACCTGCCCTCTTATCAATATTTCATAACCATTTCTGATTCTTCCTTTGTATGGTTTCAGTCCATTGGGTCTTCCACAACAAAAATACTGGGTAGGTGTACCAACAAATATTTATTTCTCACAGTTCTGGGGGCTGAGGAGTCCAAGATCAAAGCCCCAGCAGATTCAGTGTCTGGCAAGGCCTCATTTCCTGGTTCAGAGAGAGCCACCTTGTTGTGTCTCACATGGCAGAGCAGGTGAGAGCCCCCTAATAGCCCATTTTTGCTTGGTTTTATTTCTGCTTTTCTGTGTCATTTGCTTAAGAAGTAGCATGGAAGATTTGAGGAGTGCATGAGAAGATGAGTCTGAACGTCTAGAGGATATTGGCATGGTTTGGTAGAAAGGACGTAAGTCCTTGATTCCAAATTCTGGACTGGCCACTTTTACCTTGAAAAATAATATTTTGTTTTTCAGAACCTTTGTTCTTCTTTTGTAAAAGGAGGTTGATGAAGTCCGTCTCATAGCATTGGTTTGAGAATTAAATGAGGACACAACACACCAAAGCACTGGGATGCGGAGTATTTCCACCATAAATTTTAGTCCTTGTCTTTATCAGCACATTTTCTACTCCTTCTTGGTGGGTCTTTCCAAACATGAATTTTTAATATCTGAGTTGTAGTCAGTGTGACATAGTGTAAGCCCTACATATTCTAACACAATAGTGAGTAAACAATAGCCATTCAAAAATGATTTGTGGATTGACTGAAATTCCACAAATGCATTCTTACTGGTTCTGATATTCATATCCCAATAAGAAAACCTTCCTCAGTGTCACTCACAATAAGAACTAGCTTTCGTGAGGAGAAATGAGTTTCTTTTTCCTGGTCTCACGTCTAGTTTTCTTTATGAAATACAACACAGAATCTCCTCAGAGCCCTTCCTGTAATTTCAAACAAAATCTTTAAGACTGGAAAACAATCATTGTTTCCTCCAGTATTTCACTTAATCTCATTCTTCACATGTAATTCATGTGGGTTTTCATCACTAATTCTGGCACTATGTCACATAACCTTTGTAAATACTTTTTAAAAAATGTCTTAGGTATGCCAGGTAAATCAAGAGTGATCTCCTCTTCTCCTTCCTACTAAAACTGAATAGTACACAGAGAGAGGTCTGGGACAAGAAACAGGAATTTCAGGAAAATGCTTTCCAACGTCCATCTGGGAAGGCAACCCTAAACCATGATAGCCATGGCTGAGCAATGCGTAGTCAACAACAGGGATAAAGAACAGCCATCATGCTTCGAGGCAAATGCCTATTGGCACTAAACTATAGCTGGAAAAATAAAAGAGCGCCTTTCATTAACCAGTTAAAAAGAAATCCAGGACTCTCGAATGGATGTGAAAGCCTGTGTTTAAGCAAAACCACAGTATGGTCGTGCCCATTTCATTTTCTTTAGCTTTCTTAATAAACTTCTATTTATGCTCCCTTGATGTTACCAACTTCAACTCCAGTGTCTCAGTAGGCTTCCCCACATTTCAGCATGGAAAAATTTCTAGCCATATAGACTTATATAAAGCACTCTTTGTGTACTTGACTGTCTCTTGACATCTTGCAACCTGAGCACAACAGCTGCATATTTGAACACAGAGGTGGCTTTACTAAGTAAAAATGTGTTCCTAAGTCCAGATAAAACAAGTTTCTTCATAAACTGCCATATAAACTGGAAATTGTTGTAAATGAATTTCAAAACAGTAAAAACCTACTTGTTTATAATATGGTCAATGGTTTATCTCAATGTATTTTCAAAGTGAAAATAAAATCTTCATTTAGGAAGGCTGTTTATTCAGCTAGGATTAGAAATGTCTTGTATTTGTAAAGCTCTATAGAAGACTTCTATAGCCACTTTACTGTTAAGTAACCACATCATTTCTAAGAAACTTTAAAGTGAGACTGCTCCCAATAGAAAACTGACACATTTCACTGATAATCTTCACTTCTGACTCTATTTGAAAAGAATGGTCAAAGACAGGAACCCTGTACACATGTATGGATTTCATTCCATTTCTATTCCTGCCCTAATTCTTGTGGCTTGGACCTATTCCAGATGCTCTGCCTTACACTGTGGTTTGCATTTGAGATCCCTACTCCTGATTCATTGCATTCCCTGATTGACAAACAGATTTAGATATGAAAACAAACAGTTACCTGCCTATAATTGGTTTCTAACAGCTGCACTGTTATAGCACTTTTAAAACATGATAAAGTTGCCTTCCAGATAAGCTTCCTGTTCAGTTGTGGAAGGGGACCAGTGGTTTGTTTGTTTTTTTTTTTTTTTTAAACCATTAGGAGTCTTT
The DNA here is from genome assembly GCF_024711535.1 of Dipodomys merriami. NCBI lineage: Eukaryota > Metazoa > Chordata > Mammalia > Rodentia > Heteromyidae > Dipodomys > Dipodomys merriami. The sequence goes on from NW_027202638.1 coordinate 3,488,597, forward strand.
ACTGTTCTCCAAGATAATCCACAACTCTCAAACTCTCATGTATCTATGATCTTTGTGTCTTATGAACTAAAATATCTGATACACAGACAGACAGATAAATGTTTTACCCCTGTAAATTAAATAAGTATACACTGGATTTTAATTTTCTAAACTTATGGGCTTTTTAATTGAGGGCAAAAAAATCTTCTATGAGACAGTCACATTTTTGCTGTTTTAATTTGGAGCATAATACTACTTCACTGACAGTGAAATTTTAGACAAATAAATATCCTAATGTTATTTTTTAATAATTTGCCTCACAGTATCAATTGAATTACATGAAACATATCAAACTAGTTATGATACAAGTTAATACTCACATACTAACCACCATTGTAATTTCTTCTGCATATCATAATAAGAGACTAGGACTTAGCATTTTAAAATTCCTGGAGAAATCAAATGTATTTTAAGTATCAGCTCTGATTATTTAATCAGACAACTTGCATTTTGCCCTGGCTAATTTTGAAGGCTGATAATATTTTACTCATAAAAATAATTGTGCACCTGTTGTGAGGGAAGCCTAGTTAAACAAATGTTAATAGGAATGTAACTCTTTGCTTTAAGCTTAAGAATACAGGTCTCTCATTATTATCATATGAAGAAACGTATTTTTAAACCATGCATAGATCTCATTTTAAATCTCATCTGTTCCATAGAGAGATGTTCAAGCGCATTATTAAAACACATATACGTATAATGAAGTTTAGTTGCCAGAAAACTAACACTGGATGATGTCCACTAAACCAGATAGATGTGGAGTTCCCCTCATCCTTTACTACCTGTGTTCTGTCTCATTCTATTTCCTGAGCAAACCATTTTAATGACATCGAATTGTTTCTGTGAAATGTGTACTTTTCTTGCTAGTTTATGATCAAAGGAGAAAATAAAAAGGAGACCCACAAAAGCTGTACCCCTCTTGCACTTTTACTTTCAGACCCTTTCAGCAGTAGAGATCTTTTTCAGTACCCAAATTCTCTGAGCTTTAAAAAATGTTAGGCACTCAAGGAAGAGAGACGGTCTTAGACCTTTTCTCTGCAGTTTCTGTCATTTTGTACAGACTTTCTAAGAGCTACCAACTTGTGTCTATTCAGTCCATTTCCAGGTGTAATCAACCCCAAAGTGCTGAAAGACGCTTGAGGAAAAATAATTTATCTGAAGGTAAACTAGTTAAATTGTAAGCTCAGTTATGGAAGGTGGCTTTGCAATTGGCTGATTGTCTTTAAGGTGATATTTAGAGGGAATTTTTATTTTAAATTACCTAAACTTTGAACCCCTATCCTTTACAGTGTCAGGCCCATACTAATTTTAGCTTGGTTAGTGCAATAGAAGTTTACTACTAGAGTTCAGAATATGAGTACATTTTTTTTAATGACCTAAATTCTCTGTAGTTTTCTTTTTCAATAGTTTAATGCACACATTTGGATTGAAGGGGAATCACAAATAAACGGAATAATTGCATCAAATTTCCTCAGTGCATTAAATATGCACTCAGTGGTAATTACTAACAGTAGCAACAAATTTAAAAATGTACAGAATAAAGTACAATTTATGCTTATTTCAAGGTCCTTATTCATAAAAACACCATTTGGATGAAAATACACACATTTCATTAAGTGGTTTGCCTGGCATTTTATTTAAAATTCAGACAAATGACCTAAATACTAAGAGTGTGGGAGGCCTAGTACTATGGACTAGTTCTTTATGTGACATAGTAACTACCTCCTGAAAATCTGGTCAAAAGCTAACTTTAGATTAAGGAAATGCCTAGCGCACACCCTGGCACCTTGAGTGCTAAACATAGAGCATTCCTGGGGACATAAACAGCATGAGATTAATAGTGTTCATATGAACTTCCCTTTCAAGAATCAGCTCTATATAAATATTTTCACAAACATACATTTTAAAACCATATGCATTTATTCAAATGAAAGGGGCTAAGGTGAAATAGAGCAAGTTAAAATGTTTTTCTATTATTTGCATTTACTAAAACCATATATATATATATATATATATATATATAAGTTTGAAAATAAACACATTTATAGCAGGTCCCACTTATTACAGCTACTTAAGGAAAACAAAACAAACCTCTATCGACTATGTTTCCAGAAATGTTATGTGTGACTGTCCCCTTTGAACAAGATGCTAGAGAAATCTCCTGAAGCTTTAGCTAAATTGTTTTGCTTATTTTCATATTTTTAATTTTTCACACCTTTTTTTATTAACGTCACGTAGCTGTAGGAGGGGATTCATTTCATTTTGACATGTCCACGTATATATGAAATGTGCCTTAATCACAATCATCCACTCCATCTGTCTTCCCCAGCTTCCTGTACCTCTTACCAAACCAGTCTCAACAAGGCTCATTGCTCCATTTTCACTTGTGTGCATAAAGTTTGTCTTAGATAGTTTAATCTGTAATTAGCAACGTGATTTAATAATAATGCAAGGGTTGAGAGGCAAACAATAGATAACCTATTTTTTATATAATAAGATAGAAATGAATCCGACCAGTCTAGTAATCACCAGGTCTAGCTCATTTAAAGAAGGTTTCATTACTCTTAAATTCAATAACATAGTTTTGCACAGTGGCTCATACAAGTAATTTCTTACTTGGGATGCAAGGATCAAAAGGATTATGGTTTGAAGGCCATAACAGACAAAAAAGTATACAGACCCAATCTCAAGAAATAAGTTGGGCATGAAGGTACATACTTGTTTTCTCCCAACTTATATCAGAAGTATAAGTAGGGGAATTATGGTTTGAGGATGATCTCAGGTAATAATAAAAGGCTTTATCTGAAAAAATAACCAAGAGCAAAAAGGGCTTGAGGGTGTAGCTCAAGTGGTAGAGTACCTGTCTAGCAAACACAAGGATCTCTGAGTTCAAACCCCAGATTCACCCAAATACATACATACATACATACATACATAAACTACATTGTTTTGGGTTAAACAAACATGACATGGAAAGTGAGCTATCCTATAAACTTGACATGGGTGGTAATATCAGTTTCTTGAGGTATTACAATTTCATCTCAATCTTATATGTCCAATAATTTCCTGTGAAACAATTTTGATCTAAAAGATAATGGATGGTTCCAACTTCCTACTGGTCATGACAATGGAACATTCTTACTATTACTACCACTGGTAAACTGGTAGCAATTTTCTGTGTATATATAGAATATATACAAACATTTTCCTCAGTTTTGTTTTGCCTCTCTTACTACTTCCAAAGAATTCTCATTAAGCCAACCAATCATTTAGATAATATAAAGAGATGGATAATAATAGAGATGTCATTCTCCCATTATAATGCAGAGAACAAAGTTTATGTCAAGAGACAATTTTCACTCAAACTCAAAATTTCTCATTTTATAGAGAGACAGGATATTTCCACTAAGAATGAGATTAAATATACCACCAATAATATTGTGAGATCATCATTCTAAGACATTAAGAAGGTTTCTCTCAATTTTCCCACCTTTATTTTATTCCCAGATCCCCAGTGTTCTGAAGTCATCCTGTCCTTTCTCATTTCACTGAGTCACTCTAATCTGTACGTGTATATTAAAGTATGGCTGGATGGATAAGTATTTATGACTATTTTCAATTCTGGTTTTTTACATTAATTCTGAACTAAAATCACATATATTTGGAGAATGTTACCTAGTTCGATAAAGAAAGATTCCCCTATCAGCCTAAATCTAATACACATCATTAAAGCTCCAGTATGTTTTCACTAATTCTACACAGGAGGGTTACAGATGTCCTGCTAGCTACCATTTCCTGGTAAGCAATCTGAATGGCTTCCAGGAAATTGCTAATGACCTGTATTTTACTTAAAATCTAGGCTGCAATTAGTAATAGTTTTCTTTTTCCATGCTGGTTATAATGTTTATTTTCATCACAGTAATCAGGAAGGGGAAAAAAAGGTAAAATGCCTTGTTTAGGTATTATTTCAAAATATTCTTTTTGATTTGGATATGTCACCAATAGACTAATACATTTTTAACCTCATCATAATTGTGTAAAAAAAATTGAGTTTTTTTACTTCTTTCCAATTTATCTTCTTTCCCACTCTAGTGGATAGCTTTTGCTAAAATTAGCCTTTTTAAAATGAAATCAGTAGGAATACTTTGTAATTGCTATTTTTTAACATATAAGAACACTTCATAATTAAAACTTCTTAAACCAGATATGATTTTAAAATTTTATATTTTAATTATAATAATTAACTACAAAAAAGAAGTTTCACATTCTTATTCATTAAATTTAAAATAGGGTAATGTGGTCAATGCAATAACAAAAAAGAATAGATTTAGCCAGTGTTATATTTATATCCAGAACCTGTGATTAAACTTCAGTATTTTCTTTAATGTAAACATTGATTTTACTAATTAGATTCAACTGATATTTTCCCTAACATATCGATTTCTTTTAATCCCAACAGTTAACAATGATTCTAATGATCATAATACTTTAGACTTTAATCATACAGTAGGAATTTTTGCTAGTAGCTTTTGTTTGAGTTTTAATTAAGAAGACTTTGTATCTCCAACCCCAAGAGAGGGGTCAGTTTTAATTGCTTGTATGTATATCACACAGACTTCAAAAGAAGTAAAAGATGTTTATAACTGAGAGTACAAAGGAAAGCTTTGAAATTTCTATATTCATGTAAAGTGATATAATTAAAAACTATGGGTGTTGCTGTGTTATAATGTGTATGTGTGTTCATAAAATTTGCTGCTCTGTGCAGTTGTCGTTAGCAAGAAGAGTCCATATATTCTCTAAGAATTACTATTGACTACAAGAAGATCAAAAGAGTATATGAAATGGACTAAAAATGTAAGGGAGAATACTAAGTTTCTGCTTTAGTAATTTACTATATGATTGAGAGCAGTGACTTTTTAAGAATTAGAAAAAATATCTGGATAATGGAAAAAGACATTATTTTTTCCTTATATGCAAAAAAAGAAGTTGGACAGAATGTCTCCAGCTTTTTTGTTTAGTCTCAAGTTCTAGAATATTCTGAAGTTCTATAATTATAAAGATATATACAGAAAATATTGGCAAGCAATCTGCTTCATTGTTTCACCCAAACAGCACAGTGAGCAAATAGTATCTGTACTCTCATTCTCTTTTACAAGCTGATGTCTAGAACAATGAGAAATCTAAATATTATTATTATAATATTATTGTTTAATCTCATTTTCTGAGACAGCAACACTCACAAGGAACTTTGATGGTTTTATAGAGTTGAAAAGTGGCACATAATTCACCTCTAAGCACCTTGTCTTTAAAGTTCCTCTAGATGAAGAAATTGCTGTAAAATTTTAAATGGAGATTAAAGCAAACTCGTTTATAATGAATATGCAAAGTGTAGTTCTCTGGTTACAACAGAAAACATCAATCACTTTGTATTTCTATACCTATGAGTAGAAAAGGCAAGGTTTGCAATGAATGATCAGAGTACTTAGATACAGCTTACTCTACTACTATGAAAATGGTCATATGGGAAAGAAAATTGGCATTTAAGACTGTAACCTGTGATATACAATGCTAATTCTATAGCAGTGCTCTTAGACCCATTCTGACCGTTTGTAGATTATCAGCACCGTTTTTAAGAACCAACACTATTTGATCTCCAACCTTCAAAAACCAACACTATTTGATCTCCAAAGATTTATCATACACTGAAAATAACCATGACTCTTGTGTAACAATGTTCCCAAAAGATTCTTGTTGCCAATCAAAACTGAAAATGGAACCAGGTCCTCAATGGAACTGAGTAGCAATAACAATAAATCCAGTTTAATTCAGTATTGTCACCTAGCACAACCATGGTATGTTTCTACTGTTTGAGATAGTAAAGATCTTAATTTTAATTCCCATAGTTACAACTCTAATAAGGAACAAGAAAGTAAGGATTCCTACTAAGTAGTAATTAAGATTTAGAACCAAACCCCTTGGAGGTATTCACTGAAATTGTGTTTCAGTGAACTGTGTTAAGTAATTGTGTTTCAGTAGTTGCTTTGCAAACTTGTAGGATATTACACTTAAAAGAATTTGTTGGGGCTGGGAAGGTGGCTCAGTGGTAGAGTGCTTGCCTTGCATGCATGAGGCCCTGGGTTTGATTCCTCAGCACCACATAAGCAGAAAGAAAAAAGCCGGAAGTGGCGCTGTGGCTCAAGTGCACTGAGGTACAGCGTCCAGGCCCAGAGTTCAGGACCCACAACCAGCAAAAAAAAAAAGAAAAAAAGAATTTGTTTTGTCACTTTTTTCTAATAGAACCATTTTCTAAGCTACAGGAGAACATGCCTACAAATGTGCCTACCTGGGTGCTCAAATGTATATATTGAAATATTTAACCATAAACAACCAAGAAAAGAACATGCTATTTTCTTATTTGCATCGTGTCATATAATTTTTTGCCCCCGCATCATATGCGTTTGACAAATACGAGCACAAACAGTTTGTGCTCACGTCCAACAATGCTGTCTCCCTGGCACATTGCCCAGGGAGTTGTCTTCACACCAAGCAAGAGATGCCAGCCCCAGTGTGGAGGCACATGCTCAGACAACATGGCTAAGAATCCCTTGGCTAAGGCACGGAGCTTAGACCCTCCATGGCGACAGAGGGTGCCGCTTGTGCTCACGACATTGCTTAATGTGGATTTAGAAATGTTTCAGGGTCTTAAATGTTCTGGCGTCTTCACTCCTTTGGGACTACTCAAATAAATAAATAAATATAATTACAAACGAGTTACAAACTCAAAGAATATTTCTGCCTTACCTCACTTCTTCCTACCATATTTTTCTACCCCTGTTTTGCTTGATTTTTTTTTCTGGTCCTGGGGCTTGAACGCAGGGCCTGGGTGCTGTCCCTGAACCTCTCTGTGCTCAGGGCTAGTACTCTCTCTCTCTCTCTCTTTTTTTTTTTAACTTTTTCTTTTTCTTTTTTTTTTTTTTTTTAGTTTTTAATGGTTTTTGTTGTTTTTATTTTATGTCACTCCTGTTGCTTGAACTCAGAGCCTGGGCACTATCCCTGAGCTTCTTTTTGCTCACGGATAGCGCTCTATCACTTGAGCCATAGCTCCACTTTGGCTAGTTTATTAGAGATAAAAAGTCTCACAGACTTTTCTTCCCCAACTGGCTTTGAACTGCAATTTTCAGATCTCAGCCTCCTAAGTATTCTGTCCCTTGAGTCATAGCACTACTTCCAGTTTTTGAGTAATTTGAGATGAGAGTTTCACGGGGACTTTTCTGCTTAGCCTGGATTCAAACTGAGATCCTCAGATCTCAGCCTCCTGAGTAGCTAGGACTACAGCTATGAGCCACAATCACCCAGCTTAAACTCCTGTTTTTCACTTACACATATATCAAAGTCATAAGTAAACTGTGCTTGTTTCCTGCTCTGCTGTAGTATCGCATTTATATAGCAAAGGGTAAATGTGGAGTCTGTTTGTGGGGAAAAGGATAGTCCAGAACCTGTCTTCCCATGATTCCACTGGGACTGTTGAGGTTTTGAAAAGTTTGAGAACTACACTGCACTGCATCATAGGCTTTAAAGGGCAAGTTCAAACTCTACTTCCACAATTAAGTCATCTTAAATGAGCTTGATAGAATTAATAGGTAGTAATATTAACAGTAACTAAATACAGGACTTTGTCAAACATGTTGGCTTGCTTGAAGTTTTACTAGATGGAAGAGGAAACACTTGTTAGTATAATTCTTAATATTATATACTAACACAATTTTGAGGATGCAAACTTGGTTTAATTCTAAGCAGTTTGATAAATTCTATGGTGACAATAAACCCTTAGAAATATACCAACGTAGCCAGGAGCTGGTGCCTCATACTTGTCATCTTAGCTACTTAGGAGGCTGAGATCTGAAGATTATGGCTCAAAGCCAGACTCAGCAGAAAAGTCTGTGAGTGTCTTATCTCCAATTAATCATCCAAAGCCAGACTCTAGTAGAGCTGTGGCTTAAGTGGTAGATTGCTAGCCTTAAACTGAAAAAGCTAAGTATAGTGCCCAGGCCTTGAATTCAACCCACAGAATCAGAATAAAAAATTGTGTATGAATATGTGTGTGTATATATGTATATACATGTAAGTAAAAATATATGTATACGTGTGTGTAAGTAAATAAACACATGTAGTTCTTATAAACAAAGTTACTTTTCAGAATTTGTAACACTTTGGGCCACTCTCTGAGTTTGCTACTATTAAATTTCTGCCAATTATGGCATTTTATCTCAACTAATACTGCTACTAGAAAGAAGGGTGCCTTTGAAACAATGGTGCTGAGAGAATAGGTTGGAATGGTAAGTGAAGCTGCAGGGAGGAGGGGAAATCACAGGTGCAAGGCCACAAGACTATAGTTACACAGGATGAATAACTCTAGAGAGCTAATGTACAGAGCATGGGGACTACACTTAGTGAAAGAATACTCTACTGTATACTAGAAATTTGCTGAGAGATTTTACATGGTCTTACTATGTATAAAGTAACCGGTAACTTGTGAAGGGATAGGTATGTTAATTTGCTTAACTATTAACCATTTCAATATGTATATGAAAATATAATGTATACATACAATGCCAAAACATATTGCTGTACACCTTCAATATAAAAAGTATACAAATTAAGCTGGGCGCCGGTGGCTCATGCCTGTAATCCTAGCTCATCGAGAGGCTGAGATCTGAGGATCTCGGTTCAAGGCCAGCTAGGGCAGGGAAACTCCGTGAGACTCTTATCTCCAATAAACCACCAGAAAACCAGAAGTGGTGCTGTGGCTCACTTTGAGCTGAAGAGCTGAGGGACAGGGCCCAAGCCCAGATTTCAAGCTCCACGACTGACAAAAAAAAAAAAGTAGCTAATTGACAATTCTGATTCAGCATTTTTCAAACTTCTGCAGTAACTCAACTCCTATCAAGGGGTTTTAGAAATATTTCTTTCAGGGCTGGGAAGGTGGCTCAGTGGTAGAGCACTTGCCTTGCACCTGAGGCCCTGGGTTCAATTCCTCAGCACCACATAAGGAAAAAGCCAGAAGTGGTGCTGTGGCTCAAGTGGTAGAGAGCTAGCCTTGAGCTGAAAAGCTGAGGGACAGTGCCCAGGCCCAGAGTTCAGGCTCCACGAGTGGACCCCCCCCCCAAAAAAAAGAAATATTTCTTTCACTTAGACATAAAATTAATTTTGTGTGAAAGCACATCTTAAGTAAAATCTAACTAAGAAATTATCAGTTTATTGTGCTTCTTAATAATGTGGTAATGTTAAGATCCCAACTTTACTAGTCCTTCCATTCCATTTTTCATTGGCAGTGATAGATACAGACTAGATTAAGGACGATATGTAAACATAGAATGCCTAGAAAATAATATATATGGATACATTCAGAAAATAATGACAATAAGAATTCTAAAATTGATGAAGTGACGCTGTGGCTCAAGTGGTAGAGCGCTAGCCTTCAGCTGAAGAGCTGAGGGACAGCGCCCAGGCCCAGAGTTCAGGCCCCATGACCGGACCAAAAAATAAAATAAAATAAAATAAAATTTAAAAAGAATTCTAAAATTGAACTGGTAGGGCATATGAAGCCATTTCTAGAGACATGTACCTGTTCAAAAGTGCCTTTATTATAGGTAATGAATATTAAAATAGACAAAAGAAAAAGCATATGAAAAATAAGGAGGAAAGAGATAATAAAAATTAAAGCAAGATTAACTGGCATACTGAAAAGCAGCAAAATCAACATATAAATCCAGCAATTGGATGCTTATTGAGGGAGGTCAAAAATATGTAAAATTAAAAGTCAAATATAGAACAGCAAATAAATATGAGTTAAAACTGTAGATTTACTATTGCACATAAAATTAACACTAACATTTGAAAATATTAGAAATAGACATTTTTATTTAAAAATATGCTATGGCAAAACCAACTTATAGAAGAGTATAAAATGTAACAAAAGAAAACAAAACAAAACAATTATCTCCAAAGAAAATTCCAAGCCCAGGTGTTTTTATTTTACATTGCCTAGGAGAGGAGGAAAAGTTACCCAATTCCAGCATGAACTTTAGAACTAAAAATTAACAAAGACAGTACAAATAAAGAAAAACATAAATTAATCCCATTACAGATACAAAAATAATAACTATAATATGAGCAAATAAAACTATATAGTATATTAAAATGAGGCTATTCCATGACTAGTTAGTGTTGATTTTAAGAATAAATTAAAAAAAAAAAACCAATATGGCATGCTATAAACGAAAATGCAGTATCTCATGGAAACTCTTAATAGAGTAGAATATTTTTAAATGATAAAAATATTTAAATCCATAGTAAACAGAATATCTAACATGAAATAGTATAGGCAATATAATAAAATAAAAACTAGGCAAAAATATCTGTTAACTATTACTTAGTAATATTTTTAACATTCTAGGCAATGTAATTTGGAAACAGGATAAAGATGTATCAATTGAAATAAGGTTAGAGCTAGGAAGGCTGATGAAGAAGGAAATTCTAACAATAAAACAGTGAAATAAATAGACAAAAATTATAAGAATCTCTAAATATACTAACATAAAAAATAAAATGAAGTATATCTCATGTGTTATGAATAAAACACCAAAGGAAGTATATGGAGTTTATTTTACAAACAAAACATTTTTGAGAAACATATAAGTATTAAATAAATAATTATTAATGGAAATATTCATTTTTATAATCATGTCAGTTTATCTTGTAGTGTTATACAAAAAGTAATCTTTGAAGAATTACTTTGGGATTTTAACTTATGATGAAAAGTCCAAGATGTGTAAATATTATGAAATATCTTGAGTAAAAATTATGAAAAGCATTATAAAATATAGTATAAAGTTAAAATTTTAATATATCATAGTACTAATGAAAGTTGAGATAGATTAATAAAATAAAAAGACATTACTTCATTCTATGTAATGATGAGAGATCATGTTTAATATCCTTTTTTGTTTCCATTTACGTAGCTTTACATAGAATACATGCAATGTGTCTAATACCTTTTACAGGATCTGTTTACAGAAGACAGCTTTCAATAAAATAAATTTTGCTGTTAGCATTATTAAATGAATAAATAAAAGATACTACTTCAAATCAGAGGAGATATGAATGATTTAATGATCAGTGCAAAAATATTTGATTACTGCTTAAGAAAAATTAAGTTATTCCTCTATTACCATTAGTTTAGAAAAATAAAGGGTTAAATACTTTAAAATATAGCCAACTAAATAGAAGAAAATATGGAAAAGTATTATCTAATCTCAGAGAGGGAGAAGCCCTTTGAAGCAAACTCCTTACAGAAGGAAGTATTTTAAAGGGGATGGAAAGCATTATGAAATCAAGCAAATGATGAAATACAACATAATTGACAGAGTTTAATACTGTATATATATATATATATTAAGCATTCCTACAAACTAGTAAAAACTAGACAAGTCATTTAAAGGAAAAAATGACCAAACTAAAGGTTGAATAAAAGACTCAGCTAAATTATGGAAAGCTTTATTTTATGCCATATTTTCTGCAAAAATAATAATTGAGGGGTAGGGGGTGTGACTCAGAGATAGAATGGTTGCCTAGCATGTTCAAGGCCTTGGGTTCAATCTTCAGGGAAATCTATAGAATATCATTAAGTGGAAAGAAAGATGAAGAATAGTAAAAAGTTGATACTAATTTTATGAGAAGATTTTAACATATATATTCATTCATTCATTTTACACATAAATGTATGTATTTTGTAATCGGGCAATATCAAATGCTGAAACACCTTAAGTGAATAGATTACTTTAGATTTTGGAATAAAGATAGTATTTTTTTCTTTTTTTCTTATATATGTTATTGTAAAAATACTGTACAGAAGGGTTACAGTTACATGAGTAAGGTAATGAGTATATTTCCTATCAAGCATGGATAAATTGACCTTATCCATTCACACAGAATGAGATCAAAGAAGGATATTCTTAGGAGAGGATCACAATGGCACAATAGCTATGTCATCATATAAAATAATATTTATCAAAAGGAACTCCAGGAAATATACACAAGAGGGATTTTTTCTTTGTTGCTGTTTTTGTTTTCTTTTCTTTTGTCTTGTTCATTCATTCATCTGTCTTTGGGAGGATTGAGGGGGTGCAACAAAAATGGTGAGACAAAGCGTGAATAAATGCAGCAGTGATACTCACTAGACACCATGTTAAAAATGAACTATACCACTTGTGGATGGGGAAGGGAGAGAAAAGCCAGGAGAGATTAAGGGAAGAGGTGATATTGTTGAAAAAGAAATGTACTCTTTATCTGACTTACATAATTGTAACCCCTCTGTACATCGTCTTTACAATAACCATAAATAAAATAAATAATAATAATAAATAATAATTGGCCTTATCTAATTTAAAATGAAAAGGTTTAAAAGTGTTTAAATCAAACTATTTGCCTATCACTTTAGCTAAATTTTTCATTGGTATAATTCAATATAATATATATGATGACAAACTACTAGAATGGAAGAGACAAAAATATAGAATGTTAAAATGTGAAATTCAACGTGAATATTATCTTTGTTATCTTTAATGAACATAAAATTCAGAATAGCACACAAATAAAATTTTGTGTATCACATAAAGAACCCAGGGAAGAAAAAGAAAAACAAAAGAATTGGAAAGTATAATTTTGCATGTGTTTTACTTTATGCATTTTGAGCATATAAGAGTTATACATTTGTTTGGATTTGACATTCATAATTAAAATTAAATATAAAAAAAGATGAGACACATGTGGGGAAATATACCCTGAAGTACAAAAATTCGATGTTGAGTCATAAGATTAAAAATGTTAGCTTCTACATTACTAAGAGAAAGCAAGACCCCTATCATTCCTGCTGGCAAAAGCTTGCCTTTGCATAAACCATTTCTGTTCTGTGTTATAAAACCAGTGACTTTGGAAAGGGAGGAAAACACAGAATGACGTGCGAAGTAGCACACACCATGTTATTGCAGCTGGATAGAGAATATGTCACTAATGACTTTCTTTCTACCCGTCAGTTATAAGTTGAGGGATTTTTTTTTTTTTCAAAAATAGCAAATGGCCTTTATGGGTACAAAACAGAAGCACTGAAATTCAAAGTAATATTCAATTTTCACTTGATTTTGACACTGTATTAGTTAATGTAATGAATTATTAATTATTCATCAGCAAAAGGATGACTTCTTTTTCTCTTCATTTAAGTTGAACATACCCTGAGTATTACCCAATTTTCTGTAGTAAGACCAAAATAACATTTTCATGAGATTCTTATTGCCAAATTGTGACTCAACTGAGATATTATCCACAACCAATAGGAAGATGTACCTAAATGGTTTGATAATTCAGAAAGCTGATATAATTAAATTCTCAAATTATTAGAGTAAATAAAGAGTATTTATTGACAGAACAAATGACTATAAATTTTGGTCTTTATTCAGAAAACTAGAAACAGAGTACTTTGTCTTCATGAGTCAACAAGGGAGAGTTTGAATAATTATGAAATATCGTTTCTTACTGGTTATCTTAATTGTGAAATAGATTGCCCACTTCTTAACATGTAGACATATGTAGGCTAGAGATGTTGCTGAATAGTGATTGCCCAGCCCTTGCCTGGGCAAAACTAAATTAAATAATTGATTAATTTAAAAATGTAAAGAGGTTTTTCTGAGGCAGAGATCATGAAATGCTAAGTTCTATCAAGTCTGTTTGAGATTAATCAATCTCTGATTTTACAGCCATATTAATACTACAACTAGTACATCATATATTTCTGTCACTCATGAGTACCTTTTTAAGTATCAAACATGTAGTTCTAAGAACTTTAGCTTTATTAAATCTCTTAATGAGCCTATAAACTAAGTACTATTATGTTCATTTTAGTGATAAGAGATATAAAACAGAAAAATTGTTTGCTACTTATGTAGCATGGCATGGCCAAAATGTGAACTGAGGCAAGGAGCCTCAGAGTTTACCCATAAATCATCACATACAGTATACTCCATAAACTTTTTTAAAGGCCTGGCAGGTAACCTCTTTTGATCAGAGGAAATTCAAATTATCCTGGTATTCATTATTCATGGTAAGCTATTATTATTATTGTTATTATTAAAAGAAAAACTAAGAATATCTTTAAATCGCTGTACATTTTTGACATATTTTTGTCATACATTGGGTCAAGTAAATTCATGAGACAGTATAAACTATAATCATATATTTATAGAATGAACAAGAGAAGATAGATATTTCTTTCTGTAAACATTGCAATGGATTTAGTTCAAGGACATGTTATACATCTATCCCTCATATTCAACCAAGTCTTATAGGTAAGAATTTAGTGTTATATAGAGATCAACAAATATATAATTATACAAATTAACATCTGTGCATCAACATATGTGGCATTCTTTATATTGTACCTTTAATGTCTCCAAGAAGTTCACTGGTATTTAATCTTTCCATTTTTTCCTTCCAATCTTTTGAAAGTAGTTTTTCCATGCAGGAGGAATCTATTAAAATACAAAAGTAAGTATTGTAATCGGTGAGTATAATACATTCAGAAAGTGAAATTATGGAGAAATTCTCTCATTTAAAAATATACAGGTGAAAGAGGGGGAGAAGAAGAATGCGGTCAAAAAGTCATTGCAAATACCACAAAATTAAGAGAAGGGAAGGAGCGAGCCGAGGGAGATGAGAATGTTGAAGGGGGTGACACTGATCAAGGTGCATTTAGTTCATAAACTGCATTCATAAAACGGTATCTGCATTGTACAACTACTTAAAGATAATAAACAATCTTTTAAAATGCAGAGAGCGATTTCTGTTGCTGTTGCTTTGACTCTGGTATATAGACAACTGTATTACTCCATTACAAAATACAACTGAGTTTATTTTCTGAGAAAATAATTTAAGTTACTGAACAGGGGTAAAAAGGATAATGTTCAATAAACTTTTCAATATTTAATCAGCATTTATCATTTTTTAGTCTGAGGGGACAGAAAAGAAGTCTCTTTCCTATTTGAAGTTCAGATGACATTCCTTTTAATTCAGATGAGTTTTTAAATCCAAGCAAAATGTGCACGGAATCATAGTAGATCTTGCCCATCAACCCATTACTACTTACTTTTTTAGATCTTAAAAAGAAACCCAGCTTTTGTAAAATATTTATTTAGAGCAAAACAAAATTTTTTAAAAATCAAGATGTTCTTTCTCCTAGTAGTGAAAACTGCTACAACTTTTATACAAAAAATAATGCATAATTTTATTAATATTTATTTAAAAATTATTCACCATATTGCATTCTAAATAACATCTTAGCTTATATGAAGTCATTAGTTTCTATAAATATTCAGAGAGGTTACAGAGATCACACACTAGAATGTTCTAATAATTACCAAAATTTTCTCTATGAGTTCTTTTTCTTTCTTTTCAAATGGTGTTGCAACAGGGACTATTGCTTACAACTATTTGCTTATATACTTTTAAGACTCAAATCTTAACAAATAGTGCACATTCTCAAAAGGGAAAGCAGATTTAAATACTAACTCCTAAGTGTAAAGCATACTCTTCTTAAATTTTGCATTCCAAGTGTCAAAATTCTGGTAACATTCTTTTAAAATTTTATTAAAAACAGTTACTCCAGATCCAAATGCTTTCTTGCTTTCAACTCTCTCTTTAGCATTTTTCCCTTCTTTTTTTCCATCCATCTTAGTTTTTCACAATAACAGTCAGATCAAGATGGCTCTACATGGCTTTAAAAGCCAGATAAGCTTTAGTAAAAGGCAGTGATAACTGCTTAAGAACTGAGAAGAGCATTGCATGTTAGAGACACCTGTAATCCTGGCTACTCAGAAGGCAGAGATTTGAGAATCGAAGTTCAAAGCCAGCCCAGGCAGGAAAGTCCTTGTGACTCCTATCTCCAATAAACCACTCAGAAAACCGGAAGTGGCTCTGTGGCTCAAGTGATAGCATGCTAGCCTTGAGCTGAAGAGCTGAGGGACAGCGCCCAGGCCCAGAGTTCAAGCCTCATGACCAACAAAAAAAAAAAAAAAAAAAAAAAGAAAAAGAAAAGAAAAGAAAAGTAAAAGAAAAGAAAGAAAGAAAGAAAAAGTATTGGGGAAAAACAATATTGTGACATGATTGATCAAGGATTGGATACAGTCCAGATCTGGGTCATGAAGAACTAACATACTAGCTGGCTATCAGAGAAACAAATTCTTTTTAAATACAGTCTGTTATAAAATGGAAACTTTCTGCCTCTTCCCTAACTTCTTTCTTCCTTCTCTCCTTTCTTGCCTACCTGTCTTCCTTGGGTCTTAATTCCATTCATTCCTGCTCATTCCTTAGGCTTTAACAAGTGATCATCTTTGTCTCAAAATCAGATTCTGGGAGACCTTCCAGTAGGGCTACATGATTATTCAGATGTTTATTGTATGTAATCGTCTGTAATGTAATGGTCTGATATTTTTTGTTTCAAGACATGAGGCATATATTTTGTTCTATAAAATCTCAAAAAAGAGAAAACTAAGAATAAGAGTTAAGCCAAAAAATCTTCAAAGATATGCCCATAAGAGAATACTTTTTTCCTCAAATCATGTTTGAATTTCTGAGAAACATCAACATGACATTAGATTATGAATGAGGAAAAAATTAAATCTTTCATACACTACCTAATTTTTTTCCTTTGCTTTTAAACCTTTCATACATTCATTCTGCTTAAATTGATGTTTACTGACTCAAATGCAAAGTGTAAATTTCTTGCTTAAGTTTTGAGTTGACAACATGTTATAATAAAGACAAAAGCCTAATTTATTGATAATGATCACAAAAGTCAGAACAAGACTATACATATATACTAGATACATAGTAGATGAAAACAGACTAAATTATAACCATTATTTCTATAAATAGACTTGAAATCTTTCAGTGCTCCAAGAAAAAAATGTTAAAACTTCATGGGAAAAAATATAACTATATGGACATCAAGAATACACACTTCAAATATAAATCAAACCATGTAGCACAGCTTTACATAAAAGCTACTCAATAATAAAATGGATAACAACTTCAAAGCATTTTACATTCTATTAAAAAATTAATCCTACTGTAATGCTGAGTTAATCTAGCTACATGAGTTCCCACTTCACTTGAAAAAACTGAGAGGGAAAAAAAAGTCTCTCTGCTTTGGAGTAATGAAAATATTTAGTAACAACAACTGATTTAATCTATGTGCAGGACAATAAAAGTCAGTATCTAACACCTAATTTAACATTTAATCTTAATTCTAGAAGATTCCAAGAATACTTAAATCTGTAAGAAAATCTCTTGAAAAACTCCCAGGTTTCTTCCCTGATTATCTGATTGCCAAATCTCTAAGGACATGCTAATATTGGTGCTGAGCACTCTCCATACTACAATGTAAAGCAAGTAACAAAGGAAAAAGGAAAGACAAAGCAGTCTGTTACAAGGACTGGATGGGTCCCAAGGACAGTTTCTGACTGAAGATGCAAGTTAAAAGGAAAAAGTTAAAAGGAAAAGTTTGTTGTTGTTGTTTTTCAAATTTCCTACTCCATTAAGAAATAAAATAGGCCAATCCACACTAATATCTAGGTAAAGGTACAAATTAAAAGTATTTATCTCTCTCTCCTATATTCTTTGGCTGCATTAACAGAACATTAAGGGAGGCTCTGCCTTATTATAATCTAACACAACTTCAGAAGCCAACAGAGGAAAGGCCAGGTTTGAGAAGAAACGGCAATGATGGAGGGGCATACAAAAAGAGGGAGGAAAGGTGAGAAAACACAGCAAATACATTATATAAAAACTGAACTATGTAACTTGAGGGTAGGGATGGAAGGGAAGAAACAATGGAAGGGATATCATTGTGCATTGTATTATTGAACTGACATGGAATTGTAACCTATGTATAACTATTTAATAAAATAATTAATTTACATAAATACATAAATAAGACCAGATTTTCATACATACATAGATTAAGATGAAACACGGTGGTTTTAATATAGAAGAATGTGATTCAAAATAAAAGAATAAGAAACGTCACACATATCTTTTATTTTATTCATCTGAAAACAACTTATATGTTTACCGTAGTTCACAACCTTAAACAATGAAATAATATAAATTTTATTATCTAAGTTTATTCAAAGTTTATTCAGCTGGAAAACAAGGAACTTCATACCTTTTTTTTTGGGGGGGGGGTCCAGTCGTGGGACCTGAACTCTGGGCCCGGGCGCTGTCCCTCAGCTCTTCAGCTCAAGGCTAGCGCTCTACCACTTGAGCCACAGTGTCTCTTGCGGCTTTTTTCTTTTTGCTTATGTGGTGCTGAGGAATTGAACCCAGGGCCTCGGCATGCAAGGTAAGCACTCTACCACTGAGCCACCTTCCCAGCCCCACTTCATACCTTTTGGAATTAAGATAAAGCATTACAAAATCACAGCATTAAAAATATCACCAACATATGCACACATGAAAAGAAATGTAAATTATAATGCTTTCATATTCATTTAGCATTCCATAAAATGCCAGGACATTGAAATGCAGGACTTTAAACTCATTTTGTCCAATTTTTAATAAATAATGATGATTTTAAAATGATTATTAAAATCTAAGATTAGGCTTTTTCTTCTATAGTTGAAGCAAAGATATAAAGCTTTCATATAAGTCAATTTGTGTTGCACTGTTATCAGGGAGTTTTTCTTTGCATATTTAAGTTTCTCTATCTCAAATTCTTGCTAACAAAATAAATAAGATACAATATTTTTTTTAATTCCTCTGCATAATAGAATAGAATAGATTGCAGGGTTTCTGCTTACTAAGTACTTAGGTTTCAGGCTAGGTAAGTCAAGAAAGCTTTATTATAGCTTAGTAATTTTCTTTCATAGCATAAAAAAATTAAGTGAGTATGGGATATTTGTTTCCTAATTTGTATGACAATACTTTAGGAATACATTTAAATTACTCCAAAGTAAGCAAAACTTCATCAGTGTTAACTCCTTTTCTGCACAAAGTAAAGATATTTTACATGTGTAAAATATGTCAAATAGATTTTGTGAATTAAAATTAAAGTATGGCAAAAATAATAGGAAAATGTTATTGTACTTTAAAACAATTTACCTTTCAGTAGATATTTGTCGTTCTATTTACCACAATGTGATATGTAAAGTCAGAAATACTAAAATATTAGAAATATCATATAGAACATATTCTTCAAATATGTTAGTAAGAAAAACAATGACTGCTCTCCCTGTATGCAGAGTTCTTTTTGCCTCATTAATCTTTAAGACAATAGTAATACAATATCTTTTTATTTTACCATAGGAATCCTAAATTTTACATGCAATAAATTTTCTGTGTATTCATAAACAATGATAACATCAAAGTATCCGTGACTTTGGTCTACAACTAAATCTGACGATATATATTTATCTCCCTGCTGATCATCCAGCCATATTTTTCATTAGGGGACAGAGAGATGCACATGCCAGTTACTGTACATTTCTCCACAGTGGCAAGTGCTCCACAATACAGTGGGATAAAATTGGAGCTTGGAGAGCTTGAAGAGCACTCTTAAATTTTAATTAAAACCCTCCAAGCTCACTAAAAATAATTAGACACTGAAATGTGCCAGTTTTATTTTGAAGTCACTGTAACATTCAAAGCATGCTCCCTGATGACTGTCCTCTCTCTCAATCTCTCTCAATGTCTCTCTCTCTCTAAATCTCTTTCCCTCCCTCCCTCTCTCTCTCTGCCTCCTTTCCCTCTCCTCTTTCCCCCCTTGCTCGCTCTCTTTCTCCTTCTCCCCACAATGAAATAACTGATTTTCCAAATAAGAACAAGGGGGTATAAATAGTGACTGTTTTCAGGCCTGCTCTTCATGCTGGGAGCTGACAGCAAAGCCAAAAGAGTAGGTTTTTAGATTGCACCAAATAAACCTAAAATAATGTTCCTAAGCAGGCATCCAAATCACTAAAAAAAAAAAACTAGATAAAATTCAGTCTGCAGAGAACACTATATGTTATATCACTGATCTTTTTTGATCCCAAAGTCAAACGTTTAACCTCTTAAATGTTTTTGCTATCTTAAAATATCTCATACAATGCTATAGCCCATCCTATTTTTAGGCAAGCAGCAAGAGAAAGCATGCCTTTCCCATACAGCAGGGCAATGATATAAACATCAACACAGATGCTCTGCCAGGAAGAACTGGACTTCTCAAGCAGTTGATCATTAAGGAATGCACCAACTGTTTTGGATAATCTCGTGCCAGCTCCCCTTTTGCTCCACACTCCCCTCTGGGAGTGGCCAATCTTGTCCTAGTCCTAATTTTTCATTTTACTCCTCCGTAGCACCCCCATCTTCAAAAAGATGAGAAATGGCATTTATGCCTAGCAATGAAAAAAGCAGGCTTACTTCCCCAAACAGAGCAAAACTTTAAAACAATTAACCCTCCCCTCTTCTTTCAGATAAATTACTAAGTATAAAATGCAATCTGTTTCCTTTGTTTACTCAATATGAACAATTTGTAAATGACTCAAGGATAAAATTCAGAAAATGTTGTGCTAAATTAGAACCATTATAAACATGCTAATGACTCAATGCTCTAGTAAAACATGCATGATCGGTATGAAGAAATAGATTTAGTTCTTGTAAGATTCTGTTGTGTTGCCTTAAAATGATTTGGTCATTAAATCAGATACATTCCTTCTAGGAAAAAATGTTAATTCCACAACCACTTTACTAAACAATAATGCTATGAATGTGTGTGTGGGGGTGTATGGAAAGGGGAGGGACATTGAGAGGTATTACAAATGTCATTAGAATTGTGAGATGGAAGATTCTGCCACATTCATAAAGAAAAAGCCCCACATTTGAAATCTGCCAAAAATGTACATAAAGATAGCAACATGTTAGGTGAAATATTTTTTTCAGTACTATCTTTATCTACCAAACGCTTTCATAGGCATTCCTGACAACTGGTACTTGACATATTCATGGAAGTCATGTTGTTCTATGTGAACAGCCAAAAGGTATTTCTTCCATCTGCTTTCTTAGGTTTCCTAGCTCCTAAAACATTAACAGAGGAATCATACAAAACTAAATTCATCTCACATATGTACCAAAGCACAACAGCTACCAAGACCAAGACATAAAAGAAAGAAAACATACAGAGGGAATTTAGTTGATCATAGCCTATGCTGCTGAGACTGGAATACCTTTTAATGACTGTTAAGATCAACACCCTCATTTCAGACATGAGGAAACAAGAGTCAAGATAAGAATGCTACCACTGAGGATATAGCTTAGTGCTTTCCTAATAAAAGCAAGGCCCTAGATTCAAATCCCAACAAGGAAGGAAGGAAAGGAAGGAAGGAAGGAAGGAAGGAAGGAAGGAAGGAAGGAAGGAAGGAAGGAAGGAAGGAAGGAAGGAAGGAAGGAAGGAAGGAAGGAAGGAAGGAAAGAAGGAAGGAAGGGAGGGAGGGAGGGAGAGAGGGAGGGAGGGAGGGAGGGAGGAAGGAAGGAAGGAAGGAAGGGAGGGAGGGAGGAAGGGAGGGGAGAGGGAGAATCCCAGCCCTTGGTAAAGAAGGACAGTGAATAAGGAAGTTGACAGCTTTGAAGACATTACAAAGTTATATGACAGAGCCTTGCTTGAAGTTCCTTGCTTGCTTTACTGAGCTGATTTAATCACTATTTAAATACCAGTTTTATAGTCTCTACAATGTAGTATCCAATAGTGCAAAACTGTATAATTTTATAATGATTATTACTTGTTTCAGACATGGAATCAAACACTAATTCACTGAGATGCTAAAAATTCAAACTATTACAATCAAATTCAATAATGCTCAACAAATATATATATATATATATATATATATATGCACACACATCACAGATACACATGCACATGCGCGTGCGTGCGCGCACACACACACACAGAGCTATATTTGCCTTCCTATTCACCCTCTTTCCTTTTTTCTTTACCTTGTTTAACTTTTTTTTTTTTTGCTGGTTGTGGGACCTGAACTCTGGGCCTAGACGCTGTCCCTCAGCTCAAGGCTAGTGCTCTACCACTTGAGCCATAGCACCACTTCTGGCTTTTTCTGCTTATGTGGTGCTGAAAAATTGAACCCAGGGCCTCATGCTTGCAAGGCAAGCACTCTACCACTGAGCCACCTTCCCAGCCCGCTCGTTTAACTTTTTTAAATCCAAGGATTTCTTTTCCTGAATGTTATCAATTGAGAAAAAAGGATTGTATTCTTTTGCTTTGTTTTTTGTTTTGCTTTTTTTTTTTTTTTTTGTAGGTCTTGGGCCTTGAATCTGTGCCTGGGTGCACTCAGCTCTTCAGCTCAAGGCTAGCGCCCTAGCACTTGAGCCACAGTGCCACTTCCGGTTTTTTCTGTTTATGTGGTGCTGAGGAATCGAACCTGGGGCTTCATGCACTCTACCACTGAGCCACCTTCCCAGTCCAAGGTTGCCTTAAGATCCAGAGTACCCCAGTCAGAAGCCAACCAAAGTTTTGAGATGTTATCTCCAAAACCAGCAAAAAGCCAACCTGTGATGTAAGTGGTAGAGCATAAGTCAAACAAGCATGAAGCTATTGTTGAGCTCAAAATGTAACTCTTTCCAAGACAAATTTAACTTTCATATATAGGAAGTGTATATGCAACCTTAAGCTTTGGGTTTTTATAAGTCATTGCCTAGAAGGCCTTCAGATGAACCACACTTTTAATGGAATAAAAATATCTGACTACAAACTATGGCTGCCCATGTTGCTAGAACATAATTCTTCATGACATCTTCATACCCTATTTTCTGCTTCTTGGGATGTATAACTGCTTATTGTGCTTTTATTTTCCCAAATAAATATCTAACTGCTTTTTAAAGAAAATATATTAAACTGGGGAAAGGATAATTAAAATAATTTTTGTGTGTTTGTTGTGTCTTCTTTGGGGAAATATTGCTATCATGTTAGTCTTGATGGAACTGTCAATTACAGTTTGTTGCTTACCCTCTATTGCTACTTCCAGCCACCTAAAGAGGAATTTGACCCAGGCGAGTCCCCTACTGGGACTACCTAAAAAGCTTCCATCATTTGCAGTTGGAGCAATAAGCATGCAGACATAAAATCATTATGGCCAGCCCTTTGGCACAAAGAGAGAAACAGAAAGCCTTTCTGCTGAAAGAGTGAATGAAGCCAAAATAAAAAGAAAAGTTGAGAGGATTTTTACATTTTTTAAACAAATTTAGAATTTTTCAGCAATTATTTCTTCAAAAATATTTAAATGTTTTTCTTTAGGTACTCCAGTTACAAACAGGGTAAGAAATGAGTTCTCATAGCCTTTGAAGCTCTGCTCATTGTTACATGTATTTTCCCTGTGTACTTCTACTTGAATAATTTCTACTGTCTTAAATTTCACTTCTCTTTTAATCTGCAGTTGACTAATTGTAATTATATTTTCTAAGTATTACTTTTTCAGATCTTAAATGTTTATGCATTTTTATTGTTTAAATTTGTCTTATATTTTCCTTCAAATTCTTAAATACATTTATAGTAGTGATTTTAAAGTCATAAACTGCTAATTCTATCATCTGTAATTTCTTGATATCTTTCTATTGACTAGCTTTTTCCCCCTGCTTATAGATCATAGTTTCTTGCCTTTAAATACGTCTTTTTACTTAATACTGGACATAGGTCTATTAGGTAGTTTTGAGTTTGGAATCTTTTTTCTTGTAAAGAGTTTTCTCCTGTGTTAATTCATTTACTCACAGATCACCTTGATTTTTTAAGACTTTTAAAAAATTCTGTTATGGTGTCCATAAAGTCATCTTTAGGTTTATGTATTCATACCCAAAAGGTGTTCCCTTTTAGAGTCTCTACCAAATTTTCAGTGAAGATACTTCACTATCATAAATTGAAACTTAAATGTCTTCCAAAAATGTGTCAGCCCTGACAGTTTTCCAGTTTTTATTTTCCAAGTAATTATTTTACTCTGGCCTCTACATTGTAGTCACATCTTACTTACATACATACAGCATAGCATTCAGCCAATGACTAAGGGAACTCGAGATTTTTTACAGCCTTTTCTCTCTATACCTCCTTTCACTCTCAAAATCCACTCTATTAATTATAGCTACTACAATTTCCCCAACTCTTATGTATGATGCTCACCTCAGCATCTGTTGTACTTCAGCCTGTTGTACTTCAGCTGCCTTTCCCTATATAAGGGTTTGATAAATGCTACCAAGTAGAAAGTGAAAATACTCTCATTTCACTGTTTCCCAAAATCATATGTTAACTATTGTGCTTTCTGTTTTCAAATTCCTTAAAGCATTTATCAAACATAGTTGATCAACATTTCCAATTGTTTGTATTAGGAGGCTAATTCCAGTACTAGTTACTCCTTTATACTCAAAAGCAGAAGTAGACTATTAATTTTTACATGGTATCATCTCAAAAATAGAGAAAACAAATTATTAATGTCAATAATGACAATGAAGATACTAATAACATAAGAACTCTATGATAAAATTTAGATAAAGTAGAAATTTTCCTCTGAACTACATAAATCAAACAGAAAAATTATCTTGTATCTAAGAAAATTGGATTTATAACACAAAACTTTCCCACTGAAGTAATGACAGGCCCCAACTACTACATTGTTGAGTTTTTCCAAACATTCAAGGAAGAAATGATATCACTCTTAATAAAAACTCCTACAGACAATAAAAACAGAGAAAACATTACCCAACTCCTGTTATGAAACCAGTACAACTTGATAAAAAGCACTACCAAAAAAATTATGAGCCAATTTCTATCATAAACATAGGTTAAAAAAACCCACAATAAAATATTACTAATTATAACAATACAAAAAAGGAATAAGAGACCTGTTCTAATAATGTAAAGCTCCTTAAAAATTCAATACTAATCAATGTATTATGCCTTATCACAATAAAGGTGAAAGTCATATGATGATTGTATTAGATAGACATAAAGCACTTAACATTTAATATCCATTAATGATCTTTAAAAGAATGCTTAACAATCTAAGAACAGGAGGGTATTTCCAGCAAATATATTTATTAATTATAAAGCACTGAATGTTTTCCTCTGAGTTCCCTTCTATATTATCTTGGCAATACTAGGCAGAGAAATAAGAAAAAGAAACAAAAAGTATATACAGTAGACTTTCACTTTCTAATCCAGCACATAAAAAAGCTTATAAGTCTTAATTCTATCCTAGGAATAAGTGAAAATGAGCTGAAAAACTGACAATTCAGATCCATCAGTGAACTGAGGTCAGATTAAGTAGATTGGAAAGCCAGAGAGGTGGGTATGAAGAATCACAATTTCCAAGAGCAGAAACTCATGAACGAAACTTCCAGGGGAAGCAGTATTAGGGATGAAAACCAGAACTAAAATTGTTGAATTGATGGATGCTAAGTGTGAACAACTATGCTATTAATAATGCCATACGTCATAAAAAAGACCTCTGTAGTTTTATTTTACTCCATAGGAGTTCCTCACTGTTATTCAGAGAGAAAATCCGCTTCTACTTACAATGAAAGGAAGGAGGAAAGAGGCCACTTTCAAACATCTTAGAATATCCCTTTCTTTTTAACATCAGAAGAAAATATTTTACTAGATAACAATCTGCAGAGGATTTAATCAGAGCCCAGTCTATCCTAGGAGAAAAGTAATATGTAAGTCAGAAGCACATCAGCATCTTGTCCTACCTATGGAGAGAATCACTGAGAAATATAGTGAGGTTCATAGTCAAGAGACACTGAATCCCCAAACACCTGAGATCTAATCAAAAGACCACAGAATGCTGCCTTATGCCTTCCATACCTTGTAACTATATGATTAAAGGCATTAAAACAAAACATACCTTTTTTGCTTAATTAATCATGTCTCCCCTCTTCAACCAAAATTTCTAAGACCTAATAAAAGGCAAAGATTAGAGTTTGGAGATACTGAACTAGAATTTTTTTAAATATGCGTAATATGCTGTGGGTTTTAATGGGGAAAGTAAGCAACATGCAGAAAAAGAGAATTTAATAAATACTTCTAATAAGAAATCAAAAAGAAATGCTAGAGATCCAAAACATTGTAACACATATGAAGAATGCCTTTTTATTTTATTTTTTATTTTTTTGAAATTCCAAATCTTTTTTATTTTGGCAAATACTAGGGCTTGAACTTGGGGCTTGGGTGCTGTCCCTTAGTTTTATTTTTTTTATTTTATTTGTGAACATACTGTACAGAGGGGTTACAATTACATGGGCAGGATAATGCGTACATTTCTTACCAAGCACTGCAGCCTCCTCCTTTGTTTACCCTTCACATCCCTTCCCAGCCTCCCCCCCCCCAGTCCCAATCCTTCACCCCCTCCCACCCCACCCCCCCACCCCCCCACACCCCCGCACCGACGTTGTAAAGCTCGTTTTGGACATGACAACTTGTACTTCTCATTGTTGCAACAGGTCCACCTGTATCCTTAAACGACTTGTTTTTCCCCATCTCCTCCACAAATTATACTGACATGAAATATAGTGAAAGCAGAGGTTATACTGTGGGGGAGGGACATACAAAGCCACAAAGAAATAATCTTATAAATGCGTTAGAAACACATACATGAAAGAAAAAAACATTAAAATACATATCTAAGGGTTCATTTTCCTAACATCACATTATCTGACCTTTTCCGCTTGACTCATACATATACTAGCTATTGCAAACAAGGGAAACCATGGGGCCTATGTTTCTTTGGGCCTGGCTTACTTCGCTTAATATAATTTTTTCCAAGTCTTTCCATTTCCTAACAAATGGGGCAATGTCATTCTTTCTGATGGAGGCATAGAATTCCATTGTGTATATATACCACATTTTCTTGATCCATTCATCTACTGAGGGGATGAATGCCTTTTTAATTTTTATTTTAAAGATACTATATAGAAGGGTTACAGTTAGAAGGGATTACGTTGATGGCTCATTAGTAGACTGCACATAGAGCGAAGCTCTGAGCTTCAGGATATATTGACGAAAAAAAAATCTCCAAAACTGAAAAGTAAGAAGGAAAAAAACCCAGAATATCCAAACAATAAATACAAAATTCTCAAATTAATGTCAGGTATCAAACCACAGATAAAAGAGATACAGAAAATGCCACGGATGATAAATATCAATAAAATATATCTAAATATATCCTATTCAAACACCATAAAATCAAAGACAAGAAAAATCTTAAAAGAAGCCAAAAGGGCTGGGTACATCTGTAATTCTAGCCACTCAGGAGGCTGAGATCTGAGGATCACAGTTCAACGCCAGCCTAGGAAGAAAAGCCCATGAGACTTTTATCTCCCCCAGAAAACTGGAAGTAGTGCTGTGGCTCCAAGTGGTAGAGTGCTAAACTTAAGCAAAAACGCTCAAGGACAGAGCCCAGGCCCTGAGTTCAAGCCCCATGACTGAAAAGAAAAAATTTTTAAAAGGAGGAAGCCAGATGGCAAGGAAGGCGCAACACCCTGCCTATTTAGGAACACAAACTAGCGATTGTAACTACTTTATGAAAACACCCGTCTTAGTTCACTCACTGCTTCAAAAACAGAATACTATAGTTGGGGAATTTATGAGCAATAGAAGTTACTATTTGGCTCACTATTTTGGAGGTGAGGACGATTTGCATCATATCATGGCAGAAGACATCACAAAGTAAGCAAAAGGCCAAGCTCAGATTTTAAAAGTCAGAAACCACTCTTTTTTTTTTTTCTTGTCGGTCATGGGGCCTTGAACTCTGGGCCTGGGTGCTGTCCCTCAGCTCTTCAGCTCAAGGCTAGTGCTCTACCACTTGAGTCACAGCACCACTTTTGGCTTTTTCTGCTTATGTGGTACTGAGGAATCAAACCCAGGGCCTCATGTATGCAAGGCAAGCACTCTACACAGTGAGCCACCTTCCTAGCCCCAGGAACCACTCTTGAGATAACGATCCCACTTTCATGGCTTAAATTTTCTTAAGGCCTAATTATACAGCTACCTCTAATACTGTTACCTTGAGGATTAAATTTGTAGCACATGAATTTTGACCGAGCAACACATTCAAACCACAGCACCTTGAAAGATTTAAGTATATCAAGTAAAATATTTAAAGTGATGAAAGAGAAAACAAAAGTTACTTAAAGTTTGGTAATTGTAAAATTAGCCTTTAAAAATATAGTAAAAATAAGAGGCTTCCTCCCAGAAACAAAAATTGAGGAAATGTGTTTTCAGGAAACCTGCTTTGCCAGAAATGTCTATGAAGATCTCCAGAAAGAAGAAAAGAGAATGGCATATGTCAGAAACTAAAATGTACATAAAGAAAGAAGATGAAGAAGTAAATATGATAAAATCTTTTATTTATTCTTACTTGACCTAGTAGATAATAGTAGTAATGCTATAATAGACTATATGTGTATACATTATATGCAATACCAGAAGAAATTTCACTTTTAATATTTATTCTACATAGATATATATATAACCATAATGCTACAGGCCAGGAGGAAGGGGAAAAAATACTTTATTAAAAGTTAGTTACAATGTGTTCTAACAAATAACTATGTACTTAACTGATGTGCTAAGAAAGGAACTAAAATGCTCAAATTAAACCAAGG